>NC_056741.1:1429409317-1429426817 GCF_019279795.1 Protopterus annectens
ACTGCATGTGATATACTGAATTAATAACATTCAATTGAACAGTGTTCTTCTGGACAATGTTTACAGTTGTGACAGATATCTGTAATTACTTACACATATACTTGTGTTATGGCAGCTATATTAATACTTTATCAAAATTGACTTCCCTGTTTTGTCACCCAGTGATGTGGACCAATGACCAAAAGTCCTGGTATATCAGGTTGAGATGTATGATTGAGCTGCAAGACTGTAAATACAGTGTGCCATATTGACATAGAACACAAATGTATACCAGGCATTCCCTGAGCATGTATATGTATGTGTATGTTCAGCTGAAAGGCACAGAAGTAATAACACGGATCACAAGCAATCCAGAAAGTAGGATGTGCATGTTGCACATGTGTGTAATGTCACTGTCACTGCATACAACAAAATAAAATGTGTACTACTACTGATTGTTGCATTGCCATGACACTGATATGGGTACTAGAGTAGGCATGCTTATCACATAGTAATCAGAGAAGTGTACAACTGTGTTATGACCACCTGTCGATGCCTACCATTAACAGCTATATCACCACCCATATACACTGAATATTAAAGTGTACACACCCCTGCTGGAATAGTAAACCAAAGGCACGACAAACTAAGTAAACACAAACAATTTGACAAACGGCAACCACGAACTGAGAAAGGTTTTAATAAACCAATAAAAAGCACAACGATCACCACACTGTAATTCCTTTAAGCGCTTTTCATTTGTTCTAAGAACAAACTTCTTCAGAAGTAAAAACAACAACAGCTGCAGACAATTTAAACTAAAAAGTGCAGGAAAAAACATTGACATAACTTCTTTTAAAGAGAAATAACACTGAAGTGATTGTATCTATATAAAATCAGCAACAACATGTATCACGTAACGAAAAATTATTACCTAAAAGGCACATGTACATGAATCTATTATGTAGACAACTTTAAAACTCGAAGTACTAAATACAAAATAAAAGCTCAAAGTAACATACCATATTAAACTTTGAACTATGGTATTCATAGTTAAACTACATAAACTTTATCTTAAAAGATTTTTAAGCTTGAGAATACATGCAATTGAGCATGACTCATTTAAACCAGGGTGGTTAAATGAGTTTAACTTAATCTGCCATAAAAGCTCTAGTTCTTCGAGCTTAAAAGAAGCAGGACCCCCCCCCCCCGTGTATCAGGAAGTAAGTTACTGATGACAATGAATTTAAATTTATGGGAAGGATTTGAATCTACGTGTTTTGCAAAAGCATTTTCCAATTTGTTATGAGTGATGGCATACTGGTGCTTGTATACCCTATCTCTAAGTCTATGTTCAGTTTTGCCTACGTAGAATGCAAAACAATCGGAGCACCTAGCCAGGTACACCACAAACTTACTGTTACAATTGAATCTGGATTTCAACCTGTAAGTGTTACCATTAATTGTAAACTGGTTCACACAATCCATAAATTTACAATAACTGCAACTCTCACATTTAAACATCCCTAACAGTCTGGGAGTTGTTCGATACTGACTCTCTAACACATTCTTCAAATTCCTACCTCTTTTAAAAATTACATGTGGTTTATGACCCAAGAAGTCAAATGCAACCTGGTTAGTTTTGAAGAGTTCCCAATTCTTGTTGATTATATTAACTATGGTTCTACTTTGGTTGTTGAATGTTGTCACAAAACTGAGCTTAAATTCTTGTTTGTGAAACATTGGGGAACCTACCCCATGGACTATTGGTGGGTCCTCAACTATGCTGACTTTGTCCAAAAGCCTATGGGTACTACCCAAAATTGGTTTAAACCAGTTTGTATTCCTTTTATAAGTCACTTCCTCAATCAATGTGTCTATGAGCGATTCCGGATAGCCTCGATGTTGAAACATTTGCTTCAAAAATTGGCATTCGTCTAGATAATCTGAATCTAAACTAGAAATGCGGGCTGCCCTTACTAACTGGCCCTTGATGACCGATCTTTTTTGGTGTAGTGGGTGGCAGCTCGTAAAGTGAAGGAAGGAGTTAGAATAACTAACTTTCCTATAGATTTGAGCGGTGAACATACTATCCACCCCATTCTTTTTCAGCCTAATATCCAAATATGATATAGAATCTGTGTGAAATGTGTATGTGAATTGCAAAAAACTGGTAGTTGTATTTAAATTGTTAACCAGATCAGATGCCAGATCTTTATCACCCTTCAATAGGATGAAAATGTCATCCAAGAACCGGGTGTAGTAAATAATGGCAGCCGAAGTCAAACTAGGTGAGAGAACATGTTTAGACTCCCATTGCACCATAACTAAATTGGGCAACACTCGCTCCACATGGTGATCCCATCACTAAACCCACTTTCTAGAGATAGAACTTGTCATCAAAAATGAAATAGTTGTTAGACAAGATGAGATCCAACAATTCCATCACCAAAGAAAAGTCACTACTTGATGCATTATGCTTTTTCATGACCTCAGCCACCCATTCAATACTGATGTCATGGGAAATGCATGTATAGAGATCTTTAATGTCAATAGTTAAAAAGTTGCATTCACTATCAAAATTGAGATCATTAATTTTTGACAGAAAGGACCAGGAATCTTTGCAAATTTGTGGTTCCAATGCAACATATTTTTTCAGCATAGAATCAACGAGTTTGGCACATGCATAAGTAGGTGACCCACGTCCATCAATGAGTGGTCTCATGGGGGGATTTTCTAAATCCTTGTGGATTTTAGGAATCCCAAATAATTCTGGATATCTGGGAAATGAACAACTTATATAGTTGAACACTGCTTGTTCAACCCATCCTTCAATGAATAAGTCATACAAACAAGATTTAATAAGGTTATAAGCTTTGTTTACTTCTGATCTCGAGCTGACTTGATATGTGTCAGCACTCAACAAACTTGACATACGTGCTACATAGTCTAAGTTGTCAAATATCACCAGCCCTCCCCCTTTTTCAGGTCTACAAACCCTGATATTCTGTGATTTAATATAACTGAGCAGTTCTTCTTCAGAAACATGCCCCTGGTTTCTAATAGATTTTTTATTTTCAAAGAGGTTCCTAAAATCTAACTCGTTGACTTGTTCAAATACTTGCAACAGGGGATGGAGAGGTGGATTAAAAGTACTGGAGACGTGTAAACCATTGTCAACCCTAGCATTAGGGACATTCATAAAAAACAGAGCAAGATTTAATCTTCTAGTAAATAATTTCAACTCTATGATAGATTTAGCAATGTCCATATTGTGCCAAGGAACATAAGTCTGACCCTTTGATAGAAAGTCGGCAATGTCAGGAGAAATAAAACTGTCAGAGAAATTGTACACCCTGAAGTCTTTGTCTTTATTCAAAATGATAGAAGGACCAGGTAGAACAGAAGCAGCGTCCTCAATGAGAGAACAACAGGAATTCTCATCTTCAAAGGGAATTGAAATTACAGAAACTTCTGAATCTGTTGTTAAATTTTGAGAAAGAGGGAATATAGCAACACCTTCAAGGGGGATGAACCCTTCATGCCCAGTATGGACAGAGGTCACCTCGGTGCTCTTAACCCCTTTTGATGTTGTTTCGGTCTGGCTCCCAGGGCATTGGATCTGTGAAAATCCTGCTGGTTGTCATTAAAGTTGCTGACGTTACCTCCATGCTGTTGACCGTAGTAATATTGTCTATTATTGTAGTTGTAGTTAACCCGGGCAGAGTTCTTAAGTCTTTCACTTCTACGCACCCCTTCATAGTTGGGTGCACCTAAGTTGTAAGTGCCAGAAATGGTCTGTTCATCGTGAGAGACTGGCAGTTGATTTAACTGGTTGACCGATCTGTTTGCTGCTTGGGACAAGTTAGATATGTCCAAGTCATTAGTACGGTGTAAGTCATTACTAGTTAAGTCAGAAAATGAAAAACCAAGTTGCCAAATTTGTGCTGCTGGTGGAGGTGGGTAAGCCGTCCCTTGTTTATATGAATTACAGTCACGCTGCAATTTCTTAGTCTTGTTAACACTCAACTTGGCCATATGTTGATTGATACTAGAAAAGGTCCTACTATAGTCGTACTTATAACGATCAAATTGACTATCCTGAAGGACCTTAGTATCTGTTTCCTTAACCAAGTTGGACACTTTATCAGACATTAAGGAGTAATGCTTGATCATCAGTTCAAGTAATTCAAAGCCTTGTCTGTCAAAAAGTTGAAGCAATTCTAAATGAAATGGAGAATCTTTAACAAGGCCAGTAGGGTATTGAACTCTACGTAGACCTTTAGGTATAACCTTGTGTCTCAAGCATTCTTTGAAGTACTCAACTTCTAACTGTGTCTTTTTGTATTTCAATAATAAACTATCTAGTAATTTAAGATTTGATACTATATCAATATGAGAAACATTGTTACCTTCCAATTCATCCAAAATTGGTGTTTGATTTGACTGTTCAGACCCTAAATTAAACTTGAAATCCATCCAGCTCGATAACGTACAAGGTCTCCTGTTCGTGTCTTGACAGAGTTTAACAGGACCAGCATGATTAAGTAATAAAGTTCCCCCATGTTCGGAAATGTTATTATTTCTCATTTGAGACAATAACGAATATTGAGAATGAGACAATGAACTTGTTCGGTCGTCCGCGTTCGGTGAAGAATCAACGGTAACTGTACCCAGAGTGGCTCTCTGGGCTGGGCAAATAGCTGCAGATGGAAGTAATGTAGTCATGACAGACACATGAGTTTCATACCCAACCACCTTCAGAACAGTCACGGTAATGCAAAATATACCATGCTACAAATTCATAGGTTTGTAATAGGCATATCTACGATCTATCCCTATATATCCCCCTAATGTTAGGCTTTGTCCACATGTGATGCTCTAAGAGGTGGATAGGTTGGGTCACAGCTGAGGAGCCTGACACACCCAGGGAAAGGACAGCTCACATATGGCAACCACTAGAATGTCTGTCAAACAGTCGTGTCTGTGCCACTGCTAGGCCAGTTAATGGGATGTTGCCTATATCCATATGTTACCTGTGAATATGAGTATTATACATGTTTGTATTGTAAATATAAGATACTTATATAGGGCATGAGCATAGTAAAGCACTGTTGCAGATGTGTGTGTTAAACTGCATGTGATATATTGAATTAATAACATTCAATTGAACAGTGTTCTTCTGGACAATGTTTACAGTTGTGACAGATATTTGTAATTACTTACACATATACTTGTGTTATGGCAGCTATATTAATACTTTATCAAAATTGACTTCCCTGTTTTGTCACCCAGTGATGTGGACCAATGACCAAAAGTCCTGGTATATCAGGTTGAGATGTATGATTGAGCTGCAAGACTGTAAATACAGTGTGCCATAATGACATAGAACACAAATGTATACCAGGTATTCCCTGAGCATGTGTATGTATGTGTATGTTCATCTGAAAGGCACAGAAGTAATAACACGGATCACAAGCAATCCAGAAAATAGGATGTGCATGTTGCACATGTGTGTAATGTCACTGTCACTGCATACAACAAAATAAAATGTGTACTACTACTGATTGTTGCATTACCATGACACTGATATGGGTACTAGAGTAGGCATGCTTATCACATAGTAATCAGAGAAGTGTACAACTGTGTTATGACCACCTGTCGATGCCTACCATTAACAGCTATATCACCACCCATATACACTGAATATTAAAGTGTACACACCCCTGCTGGAATGCCAGGTCTGTGTGCTGTATGCCAATGAGACCACAGAAAGTCATGTCAAAACATTTCTCACCGCAAGTGTGACCCATAACCTGTACAATTCTACTGAAAAAGAAACAAAGCTGTTTCATGGAAGGTGAGCAACCATTGCCAAGTAAAGCTATGATATGACGTTAGAGTACAAACCAAGACAAATAAATGCTGTAATCATCTCAGCAGGTGTTTACACAACATGTCAGTGTTAAGGGTGTGCACACACATTCAACTAGCTTACTGTACTGAGTATTAATTCCCATATGTTTCCACAGGACAGGTTATGTTCCCTATTGAACTGAGCAGGCTATAGGACACATTACAGGTGGGGACTGTGTTGACATGTGCTTTTGTGTGATCATGTTCCAATTGCACAAATACCATGTATTGTAACAGGGGTGTGTATACTTCATATCCACTGTAGCTATATGGAATCAGCTGTACCTTACCTGTACAACCATCCTCCACCAACGATAGAGTAGTCCTCCTTGGTGGACAGCACCAAGACACAAAGCACATAATAGGTTGCTATAGTGGCTGTACAGGGACACATAGGTGCAGCCACAACTTGGAAGCAAGTGCACCTCTATCTGAGCAAGCATGTATGTTCACAGGTGACTTCCTGTAAGGCTGACTATGACTAGAAATCAAACATATTCAAACCACCAAGGCCAATTGCAACCATGTCTCCACATATGTACGCAGTCTCAGAGCAAGTAACACAAGTCAACCTGTACAGGGGGTAAAGCACACCTCATACACACATGATATGGATACAGGCAACCTGCATCAGACAGAATAGGCAATAACAGTGGCACCCTGTCCACAACATTAGTACAGGGGGGATATGCACATCAACCACACTGCTGCCTGCATCAATGGTGAGCATGGACATAATGCCAACTGATGGCAACAACAGCAAGTCTCCATGGGGCATGAGAACATCACAGTTTGCCTCCTACATGAAAACAGGCATGTGATCACAGTTCCATCACACACTACAATCAAACACACACATGCCACCATCCACACACCATCCATATGGAAGATGGCCACTGTCATCCCTCTACACAGAAATGAATGGTGAATAGTGGATTATGCCATTAAGTGTCCAACATTGGGGGAACTGGACAGGTCGGGGCCAGGAGTGTAATGCTAGATGTCAAAACTATGATAGCTTACAGTGTTATGGTATAGTTTGGATTATTTGCAAGTAATATCCACTGTAGATGTGCACGTGGACAACCATATGAGGTCTTGTGACCTTTTTTCTTGTTTATGTCTTTCAGGTACAATCTCCCAGGAATGTCTGCTTGCATTCATAAATCTGGAAAATGATGCAATCATCCAATACCTCATCATGCATCATGCCATCCTATTCGGACACAGGGCCCAGGATCTGCAGGAGAGGACCACTCTGTGGAACAAGCTCAACCCCCCCCCCAGGGTAAATGATGTCAGCCTGCACAACCACAATTATGAGCAGGTGCGGCATCGCCGCACAAATCTGATCTGCCATGCCCATCAGTGTGCTGCTGCAGTTAAGAGGGACCAGCTAGCCACAGGTGGGGGTCATGCCATCCAGCCCCCACTGTCACATGCTGAGGAGCTCCTCACCAGCTTTGGGGCACCCGCCCACCAGACAAGCCAGCAGGCTGAAGACAGCATTGTGGAGTTGGGTGCCACCCACCTAATGGACGAGGAGCATGTAGGTAAGGCCCTAGGGCACATTACTAGACCACTGTTGCTTATCCATTTTCATCTGTAAAGTATCTACATGCATATATCAGATAAGATAGTCTGTTTCTGCAGTGTAGTAATAAAGAGGGAAGTAAATAGTGTGGAAAGAAATAGCCAGGGAATTGTTATGGCTAGGCTTGTATAGGCCCTAGGGCTGATAGCCTAGTACCAACCTATGAACCTATAAACCTATGAACAGATGTGCACAATCTCTAGTATTGTGGGTTTGTACTGTTGATGTGCTGAAATGCTGCTCCCACCCTGAACCAATTCCACAGGTGTGGCTACTGACATTACTTCTCTCTCACAACTATTTAGGTCCCTCTGGTATACAACTGGAGTAGCAGCCTGTAGCTGGTGAGTATGGAGTTGTTTTGTTCAGGTTTGCCAATGCACCGGCCATGTTATGGCCATGCTATTTGCCAAGTACACATTTAACACACCTACCATAATGCATGCTGTACATGTTCACTTATTGTTGGTGGTAACTGCACTGCATCACAGTGGTCACCATGGTGGCATATCTGAAGAGCATGTAAGAGTCCTGCAGTATACCTAACAGCCTGTCAGTGCAAGATGTGTGGACAGAGATGAACATAATGGTGGGACAAATGGCCTACAGTAGGGTCATGTCTGAAACATTACCCTTATACAGTGGCTACAACAGTGTATACACCACTATTACAATGGCAACTGTTCCTGATATAAACAACGGCAAACCACAATACCACATTCTACACCTTTTACAACCTGTGATGTGATCCTAACATGAGCATTGAAAGTGTAATATGGAATCCTATGTTAGAACAACAAATATGGGGAATACATACCTTAACTCATTACATCTGAGTGACTCCTCCAGGTGCATGTGCAGTTAACTCCTACTGATGCCTCTAGGCATCAAATATTGCTTTTTCATATTTGCATCAATAATTCCAAAACCATGCTATGTACGGGTTTTAAAATATTTCATCTTAAAGCTTGAACAATAGCAAACTCAACAGCATTGATATTTGACCTCGGCTTAGTGCAGGTAAATAGATATTTGCTTTTGTTTTTATTGTATTAATTTATATAGATATACTTTTTCACATTTTTCTAATTCTCTCAACAACCAAGTAATGCAGACAGAACTCCTTAGCCTTATGTTAAAGCGCTCAGCTAGATGAATACAATGCTGCTGACAGTATGTGTATAACTTGAGTGGTTGCTGAGATATTGTTTATAAAATATTACAAATGTAATAGTCACTGTGTTTACTGGGTCTTATAAAATTCAGTTTAGGACCTAGAACCTAATGAATACTACCATTATAAAAATACTTTGTGCTAAAGAGTTTGTCATTTATGCTTCTTTCATAATCCCTATGGTTCCAGAGATATGAACATTTGTTTGAAACGTGAAGACATAATTTGATTCTGTCAAAAGGCTGAGGCTCCACCCATTGGAAGTTACAGTGCAAACTTCCTGAGCGCCATTGGAGTGAATGAGTTAACAAACACTGGAGCCATATGTGCACACACTCCAAATAACATATTGTGGAAGCAGCTTGTGATGTATTGACAGCATTCACTCTTCTTGAGTACACACCTTCCATCAAGTATAGGGTCTCAATATCACACCAAGTAATGGTCTGCTGTCCAAGAAGTATGTCCATGCTATTTGCCCACTCACCTGCAACAGAGGCAGCCGTGGCTTGCACACATCTTACAAACAATTAAATTGATCCCATATCCGAAAGATAGCACTTAGGAGTGGGAAAAGTAGCCTTACCTCACCATTGCATATACCATGGTTAACAGTGCAGACAGTCGTGTATGTGTGTGTATGAAGTATGGGACAACATTAATGTAGAAAAGAAACAGGTCCCCATTTAAAACATATGACAAAACATGTTGCAAACTGGTTATGGAGGCTGCCCAGAAACACGCAGCAACACTGAGAGACTTGCAGAAACATCTAGCAAGTACTGACTGTGCAGTACATGTGTCGACAATTGCCTTGATTCTGCATAAGTGTGACCTATGGGTTAGGGTAATCAGATGGAAGAGTTGTCCTACATGATACATCATCCAGGGCTTTCTACAGGTATAATAAGCATAACATCAAGTCTCCCAAAGGCATGTATTGCAATGTGTAATGGTGTCATGAGACCAAGGCTCAAACCTACAGACAGTATTCATAAAGATACATGTGGTGCACAAGCAACACCTCACTCCAAATTAGGGCAACCATCCCCAATATTTAGCTTGCTGGTGCCAGTGTACACCTTTAGGTTTGCTTTTCATTAGCTGGAACTAGGCCAGTAGACATGGAGTTTGGAATTTGGAACACTGCAAAATATCACTCATGTGTGGCCCATAGTTGTCAAGCATCTGCAATAAGGCTGAGGATGGGAAGGGGAGTCAGCTTGAAACACAACAGTGAAATGAAGCATACATCCAAAGCTTGCTAAGAATGGCTGTATCTGAACACAGTGAAGGTTATGAATTGTGCCAGACATAACTCTGACTCTACAGCAATAGTGAAGCCACTGTGTGACTTCCAAGAGCTGTACACATGAGCTGACCTTGCAATATGGCAGAGTTAGGGGACATTCGTAGGGTAGAGTGACCAAATAATGGCAAGTGAAGATGGGCTATGCTAGTATACCCCTTCCAGGAATAGTGACTGCTGTACTTCACTTAACTTAAAGGTGCTTCAACAAACCATTGTGTTAAGGGTGTGCACACTTATGCAAGCCACATATTGTATAAATCTCATTCAGCATCTGCATGGCTAACACATTTGTTTGATACTGCATTGGATTGCACAGGTCATATGTCACATATCTGGTGTGTGTAATGTTAACAAATGCAGTTCTAAGAGGCTGGCATGTCAACAAGGGTGTGTACATGCCTCATATCCACATTAAGCTTTGAAGGTAATCAGTGTAACTAGATTGTATTGCACATACATGCACTGCTGATGATGAGATCTGCAAATCAAAGGACAGGCATTAATTACTGACATCAGTCCTCATATCATCCCAGGCATGTGTCAGACAAACACATAGGAGCTGTGAGCAACAGAGCAAACACAACTGCCACACATATACACATTCAACAATGGTGTGTACACTTGTGAGGTATGGTGCACAGTACATGCCAGTGTGCTGTATAGGTGCACAACAATATTGTGTACATGGGTGCAGTGTGTTCCAGGGGAAGGGGCATCACCTACTAACACAACTCATGCATCACAGATATGTATAATGTTGGTAACAAGGATTGAGTATGGCTGCAGTGCATGCATGTTGACTGTTGGGTAATGAGAGGTTTGTGTAATATCTTTGTGCCACCTCACATTTAAGTGTGTGTGTTTGTGTGTGTGTGTGTGTGTGTGTGTGTGTGTGTGTGTGTGTGTGTGTGTGTGTGTGTGTGTGTGTGTAGAAGTAAACCATAATGTACAGGTCTCAATTTACATTTCTTGTCTGCCCGTCACAGGTGGCGAGGTGGGTCAGGGTCCCTCCTGCAGGCAAACTGATGTTAATTTCCATACAAACTCTGACAATGATGATAGATATGGTGAGGTACAGGCAGGGTTGTCAGGAGCTGAAGCTGTGCCATCGGTTGACATCCCACTTTGATCCACCCCATCCCAGCACACAGTCACAATGCCTATACATACCCCATTACCAATGGCCATAGATGAGGGACAGTTGACTGGTGGTGGCATGGGACAGGACAGTATGGTGTCTATGGCATGTGTGTCTGTACACAGCAGCCATAGCTGAATGAGAAGCGAGGTACCACACTGGCAGATGTACAGGGGTGCTCATAGGAGGGTTGCTGGCCATCATGCCCTGGCAGAAGTGTCACAGCAGGTGTCACCAGACACATGTTTTTGGCCATCATGGAGGCACAGGCATGTATGGAACATTACATCAGAGATAGTCTGATGCTCCAGCGGGCTACTGTTCCTGCTGTACGTGACTACATCCGTGATCTTACAGGTGCCCACTGTTATTTTGCAGAGGTCATGGATAGATGGTTGGGTGAGATGGTGGGAATCCTTGACTGTGTGGTGTCTGTGGTAGAGCATGTGGTGTAAGTATGGCGTCGGCCATGTGGACATAGGACAGCAACACCAACAGGTGGAAGTCTACGTGGATGTGCAGCAACTCATGGCCACTCCTGTAGTTGCAGTACCAGCACCAGCACTGCAGGGGGGGTGCTGTCCACACCACAATGCAGCAGGCCATGTGCATGTAGTCCTGGCCAGTCCCAACAGGGACGCGGATCCAGCTGACAATTGTCATCATCAGGGGAGAGTACCATATCTGGGCTTCTGCCTGGTAGTGCCCATGCAACCCCTGGCAGGCACAGTTCCCGTATCAGTGACCAGACACAGTGAATTGTGCACCATGCCATGTATGGTCTGCAGCTGTCCAACAAACTCCTGCATAGGGCAGCCACATGACAGAAATGTGTGCATACATACACACACGCATGCATCACCAACATAGCTTGGGCACCTCCATACCTACACACACCACATCTGCACAGCTCATTTAATAAAGAACCCCCCTAACCAACACACATGATGTCAACCAAATGGCTCAGCCTAGGCCTCTGCCAAACCCACAACACACCTTGTGCATATGATGATAATTGTGCTACATCCCTGTCATCCATATCATCAATGCAGGGACATGCTAATGTGGTTCTGATGCACAGGGTGAATGTCTTAAGGTTTAGCAATGTAATGCTGTTTAATGTGTTTTCAGCTGGAATGATTAATACTTACACATCATAGTGTGTAGCTGTCCAGCCATGATGCATTATAGCTGTTATTAACACTGATTGTGGTCTCCATAATGTATTCTGTTTGTGTTCTAGGTGTCTGTGTGTCACCAGGATGTTGGTCTGCTGTCCTTTCCTACAACGGGTGTGACACTGTGGTGACATATTGACTGTGTCATATCCTGGGTACAGCTGAACACAAGTAACAGGTCTGCATAACAGTTACTGCATGTGCCACATGGCTGATAGATCTGAGGGGTGTATACAGGTGAGTGCATGGTGGCTAATGTAAGCAGCTCTTCTACAGTGGACAATGGTAAGTGTATTGGATGGCACACACAGAGGCTTTGGTGTTGATGCACTACACAGAGAATACTGTTCATATGGATGTACTTCATTTTGCAGTGAACTCATTTTGGCCTATGTAATTCCACCAAGACCAAATTGCCAAAACATCACATCAGTAAATAATCAGTCTGCCAGTTTAATGTCATTGACAATGGTACTGGCAGGGTATATGTCCTCTTCACCAATGTAGTGCATCCTAGAGTTGGTAAACATAGGTGTGCTAGTGTGGGTAGCACATCCCCTCACTGTGGATGGTGTGGGGTGGTGTAGAACCACACATATTGTGATCAACAACTACTTAACCTGTTAACATAAACTGTACAGTATAACAGCACACTAAGCAGGGGTATACACACAACAATAACCCCAATGTGGATGGCTATGCCCACAACAACCACACCCAACTATATATACCAACTCCAGTATCACTGTACAGCTGTACAGTGGGGAAGAGGGCATTTATACATCCACTACTAGTTTTGATGGAATGAATTTCCACAAGATGATTGCCCTGAAATGTTACCTTTAGCCAGTTAGTTCTCAGACAAATGATTTCCTGGGACATATATTTTCTGCAAACTGAAGTAGATCCCTTCACATGCACACACACTTACTTGGCAACACTAAGAGTAAAACCCCTACCTAGTTACTTATTGCTACTAATGTATTTGACCTTAATTGCACACACCACAGAGCTTTTAGGGTGAGGTGTGTCCCAAGTTTCCTGTTAAGTGAAGAACATCACCAGGTCTTGTACAGTATGGTAATGGGAGATGTACTGGGTGTTAATGAACAATGCATAGTATGACATACTGTCATAAACACATTGACAAACACATACAGTCATAGACACATTTGACAGATGTGGGTTTAGCAGTAACTGCCTTGTCAGAGAGTCCATACTGTTACAGAGTTTTTGCACACAGCACATGCATCATTGGGCTGGATAGTGTAATCAGTTACCCGTATGGTTGATGGTGACAGCAGTCCTCATACAGTGGACCTTGGGACATTTACTGGAGGTACCATGGTGTAAAGAAGTATAACCAGCACCCACACTCCACATTGGATATTATATTCACTGAAACCCATAATAATGCTCTGACATACCCACAATCACACATTGACCAGGACTGCAATAGAAACCCTTGTCTATCTAATCAGTGCTGCTACTATAGGGATATGCATTTATTGCACATGCCACATGGATAGTAGGATGAGGGTTTCTTATGGATCTTCTAAATGTCAGAAACATCACCATCCCTCATAATGTATGGCAAGGTTTATTGTATTTGGAGAATGTGGCCTCAGAATGCTGTCTCCTACAAATATGCACACTCACACACAATAGCACACACATACACACACACACACACACACACACACACACACACACACACACACACACACACACACACACACACACACACACACACACACACACGTACTCACATTTGCCAGGACTCAGAGGGTAACCCACGCCTATCTACCAATTTGTAGAACAGTGTTATGCTGGTACTGCAAGCTCTAGGTAGCCCATAGGGTTAAGAGTGTAACAAGGTATATTTAATGTGAATTACAGTAGCAGCCATTTCTAAGTATAGCAATGGGGGGGGGGGTGTAGTGGGTGAGAAGGCCTTCAGAGTATTTTCAACTACAAGTTTACAAATGCACAAACACTGTTATTCTCGGTAATGCACACTGACACATTTGTCAGTACTGAGGTCCATAGGTGCAGCTGTTTCTAGGTGTGTACCAGGCTAATGTCCATGGAGAGATGAGAAGAGTAGGGCATGTGGGTACACTGGTATCATGCCACCTGACATTTGTCAGCAGGTCATCTATCAGCCAATGCCACTTGAGTGATCCCCATGGTGACAGTTAAATTCAACATCCAATCATCTGGATTCCTCCTACAGATGGCCAGTAAGGTGCTCCAATTGACATGTATGCAACATATATTGCATAACATGGCCAGTGTCTGGGTTAGAGACCTGTACCCAAGCATGTTGTGTTGACTGTGGTAGTCTGGTTGAGGTATCCATGGCATGTGGTGCATACAGGCTGGGGTTTCCTAGCTGTGACATTCATAACACAGCTGACCAGACATGTCAGTGTCAGTCAATCAGAGATTGCCTGTAAGCAGCCAAGATGGGTATGTGACATCTGCACATCTGTACAGAAGACAGACAGAAATTAGCTAGCCAACAGGTTATACATTAGGATGAATGTTTTGACAGATAGATGTCTGACACTGATAGGTATGCCAGTAATACACAACAGCAGTCCTCAATGACATGTCCTAAACACATAGTAGTCTACAGTTAATATCAACATATCAGATCAATATCCAATAGGAGATACTTAAAAACATACAGCTCAAACACCAACAACACCATAGTCAGTACTCAGAGTACAGCTTTTCATGCAGGGGTGTATGGTTCCAGTACTACAATCTGCAATCTACTCTTACTTGGAAAATCACTGTTAAAAGGAGTAACGTAATGATACACAACATGCAAGTGTGACTGCATATAACCTGGTATAGTACCCATGTATGAAACACATACAAAGAGAAAAGATTGTGGTGCAAGCCATGTATACTCAGTTGTCCCATGCAGTATACTCACACCCCTTGCTACTGTAATGACAGCACATAACATGGAATTAAATATACTTATTAAAGATGTCATTACCCTGCTATTTTATCAGACTGGAATGTGATCACTGGTTACCAAGGCTGAGCTATGCTTAGCAGGTGTAAACATTGATTAAATGTAAATGTTAAAGGACAACCGCACCCTCAGACTCAAAAAACATATTTATTTCATCATGGTTAGGTGTTTCCTACATTTTAACAGCACTCTGGGACTATTTAGAGCTTTTTAGATATTTTTATATGCAATTTCTGACTCTGACCACATGGGGGCTGGCATTTTGAAATAATTCAGACTGTTTACTCTGCCTCTAAGTATCCCAGAATGCATTGTTTGTCTCCAAAAAAATTGCATCAGATCTGCCAAGTTTTCCCTTATGCTGCTGTCACTTCATTGACTTAACAGGCATTCACTGCTGTCTTAAAGTCCCCTACTTTTGGTTAAAATGTTAGCCTTTTTCAATGATTACTTCAAACACAAGCAGTGCAAATGCTACAGAACAGAACTGAAAAGTGCATTTTATTGCTTTTGTTTCTTAGAAATGCTAACTTGCTTTCTTTTGTGAAGGCTGAAATCTAGTTCTTCAAGGCATCTCCCCTCCCACTTCACACCTACCTTCCCTAGCTGTCAAAGAGCTAAGGGTAATTTGACCCATTATTTGCATGTGATTGACAGCTCACAGCAGGTGACCAGAGTAAAGTATTGTTTTCTTGTCAGCCTTTCCCTCCTTACAGTGGGACACTTTTTTTGTTGCACTCCTCCTGTCAAATTTAGAACCAAGCTACATAGCACTGGGAATAATCACCGTTTTGCAAAGCATCAAACCCCCACTTATTTTTCCTTCCCGTTTGGTTAAATAGCTAACAAATGACACACTATAAACATGAAATATTTCACAGACTTGCATGACAGCACCAACATGCGTTTTTAAGACATAATTTAAAAAATTACGGTATTGCATACTTCTTGTAATCTGATGTAGTGTTGGCAATTAATTGTGACAGACATCTGCTTCTTATGTAAAAACATGCAATTAATGTATACGCATGGTTATTGCAAATTTATTCTCTTAGTTTTTGCAGCTGTTACTGTGCTTCTGCCTGTACTTTGTCACATATCGGTAGGGCAATGTAAAGCAATATGACAATACAAAAACAAAGTTTACAAAATTTAGAAATTACAACCAAAAATGGGACTCACCCACACTCACTCATTCACCCACGTTCACTCACTCACCCACTCATTCACACTCACCTCACCACATTCACCCACTCACTTCACCACTCACCCACACTCAATTCACTCACCCACCACACACACTCACACTCACTCACCACCCACCACACTCACTCACCTCCCACCACTCACCATCCACCACACTCACCACCCACCACACTCACTCACCACACTCACTCTCACTCACCACACTCACTCTCACTGACCACACTCACTCTCACTGACCACACTCACCACTCACTCTCACTCAGACACCTCACTCACCACACTCATCCATGCTCACCCACACTCAACTCACTCGTCCACCCACACTCACCACTCTCACTCACCACACTCACCCTCATCCACCACACCTCACTCACTCACCCACATTCACTCACCACCCTCACCACACTCACCCATCCATACTCACTCACCACCCTCATTCAACTCACTCACCTACATTCAACTCACTCACCCACACTCAACCACTCACCCACACTCAACCACTCACCCACACTCAACCACTCACTCACTCACCCACCCACACTCACTCACCACCCACCTACACTCAACTCACCACCCACACTCACTAGACTCACTCACCACCCACCACACTCACCCACACCCACTCACCCACCACACTCACCTACCACACTCACTCACCCACACTCACTCACCCTCACCCACTCACTCCCCACATTCACCCACCCACCACACTCATTCACCCACACACCACACTCATTCACCCACACACCACACTCACCCACCCACACACCACACTCACTCACCCACCCTCACTCACCCCCCACACTCAACCCCCGCACTCACTCAATTCACACACCACACTCATTCAACTCACACACTCACCCTTTCACACACATAACCACAAGTTTGTTTGGCAACATCAAGAATGACCCCAGGCCTTCGTTCGAGGAATGCACGAGTAATTATGTACTTTGGCTGTGCAGACATCAGAAACGGAAACACATGCCTATACAGATCTTACACATTAAGCTG
>NC_056741.1:1429434317-1429439317 GCF_019279795.1 Protopterus annectens
GACAATCTAGCAGACCTGAGCGAACGGTCATTTCGTGCAAGACCAGTGTTATTGCAAAATATCAATGCTAATAATACATATAAGTGGAAACAAATGGGTGCCGCTGATGAAATTATATAGTATTCTCCATTCATAATGAATGCTCCTGCTACGCTGACTCAGCAGAAAGTACAGCTGTGTACCTACCATAAATGTAGATGTTCGTGTGTATTCACTGTTGCAGTCATTACTCTTGGGTTATCCTGCTGGCAGGCTACCCACAGTCATCCTGAATTCCAAAGTCTTGGTCCAGCATCGGTTGCTGTCACCTCTTCCCTGACGTCAGTGTGCCAGGGGTATAAAAGATACAGCTGACACCATTTTCTTCAGTTTTTCTTGCCCCATATGTCAGCTGCCCCCAAAAGGGTAGGCTAAAAATTATGCCAATAAACATGCATGCACTAAGGTAATCATTTCCTTCATCTACAAGCAAATACACCACATAGGTTGTATAGAATAGACAGGTACAGATAAGACCCAGCAAAAGAAAGGGGGGTGGTGGGAGGGTAACCTGGACTGCAACAGTGAATACACTTGAACACCTACATTTATGGTAGGTACACAACTGTACTATGTTCATCGTGTTTTACTGTTGCAGTCATTACTCTTGGGTCGAATCCCAACGCTTAGGATGGGTGTATGGGGCTAAATAGGATTAGGAGAGGCTATGAGGCACTGCAGAACTGCAGTGGCAAAGCCTGCTCTGGATTTAGAGTAGAGAGGTAAATGGTAGTACTTTGTAAAGGTGTGCACCGAACTCCAAGCTGCAGCCTCTAAGATGTCTTTGGTTGGTACTCCTCTGAGGAAGGCTGCTGCTCTGGTTGAATGTGGCCTAATGTCCTTAGGCACTGATTTGCCATGTTGTGAATAGTAGAAATTAATACAATGGCCGATCCATTTTGAAATGGTCTGTTTTGAGATAGCCTTTCCTTGTGATCCTGCAGCATATGCCGCTAAAAGTTGCTCAGTCTTTCTGAAAGCTTTAGTTCTGTTCAAGTAGAAGCGTAGCTGTCTGTGTATGTCCAAAGAATGCAGAAGTCTCTCAACCTTGTTCTGTGGGTTTGGATAAAAGGTAGGCAAGTAAATGATTTGGTTAAGGGCCACACTGGACACTACCTTAGGCATAAATGTCGGGTTTGTCCTCAGAGAAACCCTGTCTGGATGGAAAATGATAAAAGGTTCCACAGCCATGAGTGCCTGTAACTCCAAGACTAGTCTTGCAGAGGTTATTGCTAGGAGCAGAGCTGTTTTCCAGGATAAGAATTTTATATCAGCTGTTGAGGCTGGCTCAAAAGGAGGCATTGTGAGTTTTTCCAAGACATAATTGAGGTCCCATGCAGATATTGGTGCTCTCCTTGCAGGTCTTATGTTTTTGGCCCCTCTGAGGTACTGCCTTATTAAAGAATGAGAAAAGATAGGTGGTTCTGTATTGTAATGGGCTGAAATGGCAGAGGCATGGATCTTAATTGATGAAAAGGATAGGACTCTGTCCAGCATCTCAGTTAAGTATTGTAAAATATGAGGAATGTTTGGAACAAACGTGTCAATTCCTTGTGCCTGGTTCCAAGTACAGAATCTTCCATTTTTCTGCATAAGAGTTTCTGGTACTGGGCCTCCTGGCCTCCAAAATAACATCCATCACAGCTTTGGAGAGAGGAGTGTTCTGAATGGCTACATTATCCGCCATGCTGCCAGATTTAAGGTCCTGAGTTGGCTGTGCAGGATCTGATTGTTTTGTTGAGTCAGTAAGTGAGGAATCTGAGGCAATGTCCAGGCTGGACCTTGAGACAAGTTTTTTAGGATTGGGTACCAGTGCTGGCGTGGCCAGTCTGGGGCAATCAATATCATTTTTGGCTTCTCTTGTCTGACCTTTAGGAGTACCTTGGGGAGGAGAGGCAGTGGAGGAAAGGCATATACTGTTAGGTTTTTCCAGCTGAGGGATAAGGCATCCACTTTCCATGCTTGCTTGTGATAAGTCCTTGTGCAGAATCTGTGTAGTTGGCAGTTATGAGGGGAGGCAAATAGATCTATGTCTGGGCATCCCCATTTCCTTGTTATTATGCTGAAGACTTGTGGATCCAGTTTCCACTCGTGGGGATCCATGAGGTTTCTGCTTAGTTCGTCTGCCAGAGTATTTATCTTTCCTGGTAGGAATTGTGCTTACAGGTGAACTTGATAAGTCAATGCTGTGTCCCACAAAGTCATGGCTTGTATGCAGAAGGGGTAGGAATGTGTGCCTACCTGCTTTTATGTACCACATGACTGTAGTATTGTCCGTCTTTATCAGTAGTTGTCCTGGATGAAGTAGATCCTTGAAAGCTGTCAGGGCATTTTGAACAGCTAGCATCTCTTTTTGATTGATATGAAGATGCATCTGGCTTGCAGGCCATGTGCCCTGAATACATTTTGCTGCCATGTGGGCCCCCCAGGCATAATCTGATGCATCCGTTGTTAGTGTCTGTCTGGCTGTGGGTAAAGTGAATGGCTGTCCCTTGTTGTGGTAACAGGCCTGTGCCCACCATCAAAACTCCTGCTGCAGGCAGGGAATGAGGGTAATTAATGTTTCCAGGCTGTGGCAATGTTGAGTCCAAACACTTTTTAGATACCATTGTAGTTTCCTCATATGCAGTCTAGCATATGGAATTAGCAGAATGCAGGATGCCACGAAGCCCAAAGCCTGCAGAATTTTTCTTGCAGATAACTGGGTCTTGTTGCCAACATTTTGAAGTAAGATGTCAGTTGCCTTTGTTTGTCTGGCGTGAGATAAGCCATCTGGGCGGTTGTATTTAAGCTTGCACCCAGGAATATTATCTCTTGAGAGGAAACTAGTTTTGATTTCTTTTCGTTTACTGTGTACCCTAGGCAAATTAGTAATCTTTTTACAAATGCCAGATGCTTTAGTAGAATGTCCTTGTTCTCTGCTTGAATAATGCAGTCATCAAAGTAAGGATATATCTGAATTCCTCTTTGTCTGCAAAATGCAATTACTGGTGCCAGGCATTTTGTGAAGACCCTGGGAGCAGTAGATAAGCCAAAGGGCAGTGCAGAGAATTGGTAGTGCATTGAGCCAGCTATGAATCTGAGGTATCTTCTGCAAGATTGTCTGATTGGGACATGCAGGTATGCATCTTTTAGGTCCAAAGTTACAAGCCAAGCCTTCTTGCCCAGCATGGGCAGAAGCTGCTGCAGAGTCAACATTTTGAATTTTGGAATGTCCAGAAATGTGTTTAGAATAGACAGGTCCAGTATTGGTCTCCAGGCTTTGTCCTTTCTGGGTACCAAGAGAAGTCTGGAGTAAAATCCTTGTCCCTGCTCTTGCTGTAGTACTCGCTGAATGGCCCTCATGTCCATGAGGGATGAAACTTGCTTTTGTGTCTCTGCCCATTGATTGTGTGGCAGGTCTGGCAGACCTTTTGCCCTTGGCTGGGTGTGAAAGTGGAACCTGTAGCCCTGAGACACTATATTCAAGACCCATTTGTCCTGGGTGATCATGTGCCAATTTTGTGAAAAAAGTGCTAGTTTTTCCCCCTAAAGGGGCTGCCAAAAGATAAGTGCTTGGTGCTGGCAGAGGAAAGTCATTGGGACTGTTTCCTGTATGGCTGTGATTTGTCTTCTCCACTTTTGGAGGTAGAAGCACCCCATTGTTTAGGCCTGTATGAGCCTTGAGGCTGGGGTCTGCCTCTGGGGCATCTGTATCTGCCTCTTTGTGGTCTGTCTGACACTGGAAAGGACCAATTCTTTGTGGGCCAGTTCCTGCTAAATCTAGGTGGCTGCACCTGTAAGAAATCATTAACTGTCTGCATAGATTTTGCTTTGTCCTCCATTTTCTTCAACACCTCTTCTGCTTTAACACCAAACAAAGTATCATGCTGTAATGGAGCATCTAATAATGTTGCTTTAACATGATCAGGCAAATTCTGTTCCTTTAACCAAGCATGCCTCCTAATGACAGAACCCATAACAGCAGCCCTGCAAGAGGCCTCCAGAGAATCAAAACCACATTGAAAAGTATGCCTTCCCACTTGTTCAGTTGCATGCAATAAATCCTGCATTTCCTTGTTTTCTGCACATTCAGAATTTGTTAATATTTTCTGTTTAAGCAGTGACATTAAGTATTGCTGATATTTAAGCATATGAAATTGACAATTTAAAGCCCTCACAGCCAAGGTAGCAGAAGTGTAAACCTTTTTCTCCCTTCTGTCCAGTGCCCTTGAATCCCTATCAGAGGGGATAAGGTTTTTTGCAGTGGAAGCCTTGACCCCTTTGGGACCCTGAGAAATAGCTTCTGTGTCAGCAGCAGAGTTTTTATAAAGAAATTTATGTGAATCTTGAACCCTGTAGTATCTGTCTGGCTTAACAGGTGCAGGGGGTACAGAGTCAGGAGACAGGCCGGACTCTGAAAATACATCATCTACAATGTCTAAAACAGAGGGATAGCAAGAGACCTGTGCTGAGGTAGTAAAAGAAAGTCTCTGAGCCTTTTCTTAGATTCTGAGTAGTCTTGGCTCTCCCAGTGGAAGTGCTCCCTCATGGTATGCAGGGTTTCCCCAAAAGAATAATCCTCAGGAGGAGAGGCTGAAGGGATAGTTTCTTCAGCAGCAGAATCCTCATAGGGAGGAAGAGAGTATTCCTGTTCAGAAGAGGGGTCAGAGGAAATGGAAACCTGATCTGAAGATTCATATTTTGTCTCTTGACTAGGCCTCTTATCAGGAGGGGGATGGGAACCCCTGATCAAAATAATTAGGTCTTTGGCCATTTTGAGCATCTGTTTTTTAGGCATGGAGGCCTGTCCATGGGCTTGCTGCACTTGTTTCTTTGTCTTTAGTGGTGCTTTAGTCTTTGCCTTTGAAGCTGTAGTCGGTTTTACATATAACTGTGTAGGCCTGAAAACACCCTCAGAAGCCGATGCCTGCTCAGCGGCTCCGGACCCATCTGAGGGAATATTTTCCAAGTGTCCAATA